>NC_044205.1:5683685-5701185 GCF_900880675.1 Sparus aurata
TGGTGTGGATGTAAGTGGGGGAATGCATGTTTTCCTTTTAGTATGATAATTAGAGAGCATTACAAGCGTATTGTCATATCAAGGCAGTATTGTGTGACTAAATGGCTGGTGATTGGGGTGCACATTTTTTTTAGCATGATAAGTACAGCCATTTACATTTACATTTAGGGCATTCAACAAATGCTTTTTTTCCCAAAGCGACTTACAATAAGCAGACAGTATTGTCTGCCTGTAAAAAACATTTAGGAATTCATTACATGGGAACAGCCAGGCAGGTGCTTCTGCCCAACTGTGACCTTGTAGACGAGAAGAGCTTGAAGAAAAAGGGGAGAGGAAACGATGACGTCAGAGTGGAGGGGAATCACAACATCTGTGCTGTCAAATGGTATGACAACAGGAGTCATCACACTTGTGTCATCCTTTGTTGGACCTGAACCTGTGCAGAAGATTTAACGCTGGGACAAAGCCAACTGAACCTACACTGAAGTTGAGAGGCCTTATATTGTTGGTGCCTATAACAAGTAAATGAGTTTCGTTGGACTCATTTACAGCCAAATAGAGGTCCCCTATCAAATCCTGTCGCTGGTACATGTACATCTTCTGGCACACTATCAACCTCTCTCAAGATGTCTATCAAAGAGACAATGAACAGAAGACAGTTTCGGGCACAGCGAGCATCCTCACTCATCCTGGTTAACATGGTGCTCCAAACTCCAAAGAGAGGAGATCATCTTCTGGCAAAGGGAGCCCAGCAACAGTGACACCAGGAAGTCCTCTGACTCCTCAGAAGAGACCATCCAAGAGAGGTGCAAACCTCCCATTGGATGTACGCAAGGACCTAGTTGCACATTTCCCAGTGAAGACAGGGAGAGGACGCTGCAGACGCTGTATTAAAGGATACGCTAATACACAATACAGCAAGTGTGATGTTCGCCTTCGCTTTACAGAGAACAAGAACTGTTTTAGGGACTTTCACTATGATTGAAAATCAGCCAAGAAAAGAAAAAAAGGAATGAAGAAGTTGCTAGAAAAAGCTGTTAATTTATTATTGTTTTAAAGATTTTTTTTTCTTCATAAAAATATGATTAATATGTGATTATTATTATGTTATATACCTTTATGGGACTAAGTAAGCAATCACCCTGCAGATGAACCCTTGGTTGTTCTGAATTGTTGTTCAGAGAACATGAGTACATATACAGAAATTCTCCTCCCAACTAAGCCCAATGTTGCAGTATTACAACATTTTTCTAAAAACGTACATAAACATTTTTTATAAAAACTTTCATTTCTGCATCAGAGGCCTCCTACAACAACATCTGAAGGGTCAACATTTTTTTTTTTAGGTTTTTCTATATTTGAGTCTTTTCTATATTTGAGTCTACAGGGATATACATTGCCAAGAAGATCTGCTCAGTTTTGTTTCCTTGTACAAATTATCCCTAAAGCATATAGCCTTAACTTGAATACCTTTACTTAACTCAATTTCCGATGTGCAAATAGGCTCTGCAGTAGCCTGACCCTGACCGCAGCTGCTTAACGATGTAACCTTCAAGTGATGCATTATGGAACATTTGTAGCTCTGTAAACTGCAGAAGATAACCTGGGTTACAATCTTCCCCTCTAGACTGCATGAGTCTCTGCATGCACAGCTGATTTAACAGATATAGGAATGGGTGAAATGGCAATCCCTAAGGAAGAAATTAACTAATCAAAAAGCCTAGCCAAAATCAAGAACTCCCCTAACTCATCACAAGTGAGGTTGCAAGGTTCATGTCTTTCCCTGATGGAACGCTTTAACCCCACAGGCTCAGCCTTAGTTGCTACATAGTCAGTGCCCTGAACTGCAAACTCTATTCTCGTATAATTTATGTGTGTCCACCAGGTGTACGTGTCATTTCAGATTCTACGATGTCATGATGACATAGTCTGGGCCTCTACACTGTGAAGTGGAATGTGTTGCTGCACCACTGCCATTGCCCTGAGAAACACATTTCAGGGTGACTGCATACCAGTGAAACCCCCTGGCCTTTGAATAAATGGACCTCTGGCACCTGCAACCTTGGATACAGTTCATCCTCATCACTGCAGAGTTCATCCTCCTGATTGTCTGTGTTCTGTGTGTCTGTTGCCTTTTTTAATGCCTAAGCCTCATTTTACTTGGCACATAAGGAAGGGGACTGTGTTCATTGATCTCTTCCACAGGCAAGAACCCACATGGCAAAAGGAGGTCCCTGTGTAACATGCAATGTGGTCCTTCACCTATTTCAGGTTTTACTAGATACACAGGACTGTCTCCGATCAGTTGGACAACAACATGGACAACAACATCCTATCTATCGGCTAGTTTGTGCTTTCCTCAGATATTCATATTCCTCACCAAGACCCTGTCTCCCTCAAAGATCTTTGCTGCCCTCACATTTTTGTCAAACTTGCCTTGCTTTTCTCTCTCATTGTCTGGGAATTTCTTGCAGCTAGTGAACAGCTCTCTTGTAGGCGCTGACGTAGGCCTTACATACTGTGAGTGGGTCTGGTGGTTTCCCTTATCAGGGTCGGCTCCCAGGACCAGGTTAATCGGCAGTCTGGGCTGTCTACCAAACATTAACTCATAAGGTGAGTAGCCTGTTGTCATTCCTCGAATTGGTACAAATTTTGACAGGTTCCATCAGTGAGCAGCCTTTTGGATTGTCATGGACTCAAAGTCTGCCCTGGTCACTAAGCAGATGACTGGGAACCCCATGGTGGACAATTAAGTTTTCCCACAAAGCTTTTGCGCCAGCTCTTGCTTTTTGATCTTTAGTTGCCACTGACACAGACAAGATATAGCACACAGTCAACTCACCATGCAGGTCCTGTAGTGCTTGTTCTCGGAGCTGCTCAGGTAAAACCAACTGATAGACCTTATTGCTTCTCTCAGTCCACCATCTGTACAGTACACCATCCCTACGTACAAGCCTTTTCCATTCCCTAAGAAGAAGCTTGGCCTCAGGATGCTCAAGGTTTGTCTCTCCGGTGCCGGAGACCTCTCTCTCTTTAAGAGCTCTCTCCAAACAACTGATGACACGCAAGACAGATGGATCATCTCTTTGAGCTTTATACCAGTCATATTTTGTCACACCGAGTCTAAAACAGATATTTATTCTGTAGATAGCTATCTAGCTAGATAGCTAGATGGCTAGATAGCTAGATAGCTAGATAGATAACTTTATTTATCCCTGAGGGGAATTAGGTCATCGCAGCAGCTAGCGTTGTCACATACCAAAATTATGACTTCGGTACGATACCTGCCTAAAATATCTTGATACCGATACTGAAACGATACCACGGCGGAAAACTAGAACATCATCAAAAGTAATGGAATAAAATATCAGATAACAGAATGTGAACTTAAATGATTTATTTCTTTTTATTAATTAAAACACTTCAAAAGTCAAAATAAAATATATATTGTAAATGTAAAAGCTGCTGAGCTTTATAGCTTCTGTATCCAAGAAGACAAGTGTCTTCTTGTTTTGTGCATTTATCTTGTTTGCTTTCAGAGATTACTAAATAACCTGATTTTCCATTAAAAGCTCAATGCTTGTAGCAGAAAAAAATTAACAGCACATTAACTACAATTTTATTCAGCATAAAAATAATGAACATAAATGACATAAACTGTAAGTCTGGCAATTCATATAGTAAGATAATACTTTATTCGTCCCACAAAGGGGAAATTTGCAATTTGTATTTCATGTCATTACATTTCATTTCAAAGTTCAAACCCTGGATTATTAGCCTGCAAACTACATTAGTGCACTAAAGTAAACAGACCTGGTGGAGGTGATCTAATCACACCATTTTCTGATAATATCTATTATAAATTATTGACAAAAATGTACATGCTATGATTATTTACTAGTACTGATTGACTTAAAAACGATCATTTATAAGTGGTGTTGTTGATCAGCATACTTGTGAACACCAGCGCATGTTATGGTGAAGTTCATGTTACCAGTGTGAACGTTGTGTTTGCATACAGAGATGTGTGGAACCACATCGGACTGTTAAACAGTTAGCTTTACCCCTGACTGCCAGAGTGCAACTCTGATGATGAAAAAAGTTCGCTTGACTTCCATCCGGGGATATTAACGTTATCTATCGCTAACCTGCAGCTCTCTGAACTCCTCGAACAAGTCCGCATGTCTGTCAGCTGAAAGTGGCATGAGTGCTCCTGCCGACCGTCCTAGGCTTGTTGAAAAAGCAGACGCACGGAGAGAAATATGGAAATATTTCGCTAACGTTGCCGACAGTAAGGGCAAGCCCATGGACACCACAAAGCCCGTCTGTAAACGATGCTTTAAATCCGTAATGACCAAGAGAGCCAACACGTCCGTCTCGCTCTGCTCTGTGACTGTCTGTCACCGGGAAACCACGCCCACTCTGTCTGCAGACAGTGAGGAAGCAGAGAGAAGCTGCACACAGACACGCTGCCCCGCTGTCACACAAAGGTCATAAAGTACCGATACTAATAAAACGTGAAAAAGTATTGTTCTTAACGGCTGGGTACCGCGGTACCTTTCTAGTATCGGTTTACCATGCAACACTAGTAGCAGCACAATACAATCAGAAATACAAAATACTATCAGAGTACAATACGCAATTTAAAACACTATACACTATATACAATAAGATGCTTAGCAGTTCCAGATAAATGTTAAATAATATTAAATACTGAGCAAAATGGAACTTAGTTGATTTGAAGGTGCAAGATAAAGAGAGAAAAGTGCATTTTTAATTACAGTGGTAAGATTTAAGTAATAAGTCACTTAAATGATGTGTGTGTATTGCCTGGGCGTTGCTGTGAAGCATTGTAAAGTCTGATGGCACCAGGTAGGAATGATTTCCTGTGCCATTCTTTAAGGCAGTGAGGTTGAATGAGTCTGTTGCTGAAGCTGCTCTTAAGCTTGTCCAGGGTTTCGTGGAGGGGATGAGAGACATTGTCCATGATCACCAGCTGTTTTGCCAGCATCCTGTCCTCAGCCACCTCCTCCAGGATGACAAGCTTAGAGCCAACAACAGACCCCCTCCTTAATGAGTTTGTTTAGTCTGTTTGCTTCTTTTGCTTTGATGCCCGCACCCCAGGACATCACAGCGAAGAAAATGGTGCTCGCGACAACAGACTGATAAAACATCTGGAGCATCCGGTTGCAGACATTAAAGGACCTGAGCCTCCTCAGGAAGTAAAGCCAGCTCAGGCCCTTCTTGTAGACTGCCTTCGTGTTTGCGGTCCACTCCAGTTTATCGTCCAGCACCACACCCAGGTATTTGTGAGAGTCCACAATGTTGATGTCTGTCCCACCGATGCAGACTGGAGAGGGCGGGGGCTTGTTCCTCCTGAAGTCCACCACCATCTCTTTCGTCTTCGCCACATTCAGCTGCAGTTGGTTCCCCTCACACCATTTGACAAAACTGCCGACCAGGTCCCTGTACTCATCCTCCCTCCCACCCTCTACACGCCCCACAATGCCCATGTCATCAGAGAATTTCTGCAGATGACACGACTAAGTGTGGTACTTAAAATCAGCAGTGTAGGTGGTGAAGAGGAAGGGCAACAGCACAGTTCCCTGGGGGGCGCCGATGTTGCTGATCAGGGGTAGCAGGAGGTGTCCGCTGCGGGGGTTGGTGTGGGGCTGGTGTGGAGTTGTGGTGGGGTTGTGTCCAGAGGTGGCTGCTCGGAGGAGCAGCAGGGGGGCTGCTGGGGGAGCTGGAGTCGAACCTGTTGAAAAACAGGTTAAACTCGTTCGCACATTGTTCGTTCCCCTCAGCTGTTCCTTCACCTTTCCTCTGGAAGCTGGTGATCTCCTCATCCCCCTCCATACATCCCTGGTGTTATTGTTCTCCAGTTTGGATTCCAGTTTTCTCCTGTAGTTTCCCTTTCTCTCCCTGATGCTGAGTTTTAGTTCTCTCTGAACACGCTTGTGTTCTGCACGGTCCCCTGACCTGAAGGCCCTCTTTTTCTTGTTGAGTAGGGCCTTCAGGTCGCTAGTAACCCAGGGTTTGTTGTTTGGGTAACAGCGGACCTCTTTAGTGGGGATGGTGTTGTCTATGCAGAACCCAATGTAGTCAGAGATGCAATCAGTGATTGGACTGTTTGGTTTGTAAAGTGCATCCCAGTCAATGGCTTCTAGGGCACCCTGCAGTGACTCCATGGCCTCGGGAGACCATTTCCTCACAGTTCTCACTGTCACTGGTAGCTGCTGAACCACAGGCTTATATGATGGGGAGAGCAGGACGAGGTTGTGGTCTGACCTTCCCAGGGGAGGGAGGGCAGTGGAGCTGTATGCATCTTTAACATTTGCATACAGCATATCTATGGTTTTATTGTCCCTTGTTCTGCATTTGACAAACTGGTGAAATGTTGGGAGAGTGGATGAGAACGAGACGGGGTTGAAGTCACCTGTGATGATGCCACAGTCGCAGTGTGGATGACGTCACACGCCACGTCGGCGTTTCCAGATGGCGCAATGTAAACCGTTATGGCGATGACACTGGTAAACTCCTGTGGCAGATAATGAGGCGATGAGCTCGATGTCCGGGCTGCAGAACCAGTCTTTCATGGAGATGTGCCTGGGGTGACACCACCTGTTGTTGACGAGCATGGCGAGCCCTCCTCCTTTCCTCTTGCCACTCACGGTGGTGTCTCTGTCGGCTCGGACTGTGTGGAAGCTGGGGATGGTGGCGTTGGAGTCCGGTATCTGCTCGTGTAGCCACGTTTCCGTGAAACACATGATACTGGGCTCTCTGTACTCCCGCTGCGTCCTGTAGCTAGCTAGCTAATGTTAGCTCACGGCAGAGGTAGCTGTCACTGGATGAGACCACATAAAAGTGATTGATATGTTTGTTTTGTGATAAGGTTGAGTAATGACAATCGGGGACCACTTTGGACAACCCATAGGCTTAGGGAGAGGTTGAGGGATAGAGACAGTCCTCAGAGACATTAGTTAGCCAATGTTGGCTGTTCTGCAATAGCCAGGTGGAATTGTTATTGCACATTTAAAATGGACTACATTTATTGTACTCATGCTAAACGTCATCTGTGCAATATTTAGGGGTTCTGGTTGCTTGTTCAGTACAGTAAGTATAGTTAAGCCATAGTTTTGAATAAACTCATCAGTAGAATGTCTCCCTTTTCTTTTCAGGCTAAAATGACAGTTGGACTGCTGTAATTTTTTGGCTGAGGTTTAAAACAACAGTAAGTTTTTGTTAAAATTTTTAAAGAATTTAAAAATGTTTCTGTAGAATTTGAGTATCCATGTTATTCCAGTACTCTTAAAGCATCCCAGGTGCTGCCTTAGTACCTTTCACCTTTTCCCTTTTCTAATATTCCCAAACATGTTCAATGGGATTAAGGTCTGGTGACTGTGGAGGGAAAGAAATCATTACATCATTGAACATTTGTAACATTTGAAAATGGAAAATGCAAACATACTGTTATCTCAAGACACAGTCTTGCTCCAAATTCAGTGAAACAGAATTTCCCACATGACCTCACCATAACATTATGATCTTTATCTCCCTTTATGTCGATCAGTGCCATCACATGAAGAACTCAATCAGTATTACTTCAGAGATGGCCATACTTACAAACAATTTTGGATCTCCTGGAAATTACCAGGACTAACTACCTTAAAATGAGCCTTCATTCCATGAAAGATAAACTTAAAAGTTTATCCTTGTAGAGAAATAAGGATTATTTACCTTTGGCCATGATCCGATCAACAATAATTGGAGAGCTGAACAGTCCTTAACAGCATTTTGGCTACCGCACAATGTGGCAGATGCAGCATCCAAAATGTGGTTTCACATTGAGAAGGGACGACGTCATGCTTCTGATGGCAGACCTTGATCTATCAGGTGTTAAACAACGCCACAGATGAAGATTTGTGAGTAGAATTTACCATTCCCTTGGTCCAAACCATGTCTGGCATGTAGATGGCTATGACAAACTAAAACCATACCGTTTTGCTATTAGCTGCTGTATTGATGATTACTCTCGTAAGGTTATTTTTGTTGTTGTTTATTTAAAAGGGACAATGCACATCAATTGACATTTTAAGTTTACACTCAAAATGTAAATATGCCAGAGTTAGCAAAAAGCTAGTCCCTAGTCCCTTGGCAGGTCAACACATCATCACATTACATTAGTGGGAAAGAAAAGAAAAGAAAAAAAAAATTCAACAAGGATAGAAAGCAAAAAAGAAAGAGAGAGAGAGAGAAAAGAGACATGAAAAAAAAAAAAGTGCAGTACAAGGAAGCGAGCAAATATCTGATGATATGATATGATATGATATGATATGATCTTACCTACTTCATCTTAAGATGAAGCAGGTAAGATCATCTTAAGATGAAGTTGGTCAGTTATTGATGATTGCAGTTTTGGTTATTTTTAATCCATCTCTTAAGTTTTGTTTTAAATGATAGATAGCTGGTGCTTTCTCTAAGTTCAATAGGAAGGCAGTTCCAGTAATTTGCGGCCCGTACCGAAAAGACTGTTTGGCCAAACTTGCTACGTCTATACTGTATAACACAGTTATACCACTGCCGTTTTTCTGCTGTATAAACTCACCCAGTGGTGGAGGAAAATGAGACAAGCATCCAGATAACGTAAAAAGCTTTCTAAATTTAATAAGTTGTACTTATTTATAATATTGCAGTGGTGATAGCTGATAAGTTTTTGATCTAGTGTTTTTAAGGTTTGCTTGTAAAGGGTTTCTATAGGTTTCAGAGTTGTCATGTTTGCTTGGGACCAGCTTGTGAAACAGTATATGTGAGAAAAGATCATGGCATGCATTAAGAGTTTGGCTGCCTCTGTTGTTAGACATGGCCTTATGAGTTTAAAATTAACCAGGTTAAATCTGATGGTATTAGCCACATGTTTAACATGTTTTTTAAAAGTTAAATTAGAATCTAAAATGATACCAAGGTATTTAAAATCAGACACAACCAAGAGTTTTTGGCCTTCAATAAAAACATTATCTTGCTGTGCACTAGATTTCTGAGAGAAGAACATACAGACTGTTTTGTTAATGTTCAGATGTAGACGTGACCTTTTTAGCCAATCAGAAACGTGGACCAGTGCTTCAGTTAGTTTAGATGCAGCCTGTTGTTTGCTTTTTGCATGCACATAGAGAACTGTATCATCTGCATATGTGGTTGGTGTGTGGAGCAAGCAACAACGACCTACAGATCAAAGCTCAACACTACTTGCAGTTTGTGACGGAACTTGGTGTCATCCCAATGCAGCTTTACACTGACTGTGGTACGGTAAAGGGTAAATTTGCAGGGGCTGCAAGCCATGTATATGGCACGTCAGCATCAAACTGAAGAATTGAAAGCTGGTGTGGTATTTCAGAAAAAGAAAGGTGCTGTCGACAACCATTTTATTGAAATTTCCGAAACTATCATTACAATTTTTTTTTTAAAACAAACTGTGGTGAAGGATGTCTTCATAGTATCTGGGATGCCTGTTGGTAGATTGTTATGCAGTTTATGCTCCTTCAAACGTAATCACATGCATTAGTGCATGTTAAATGGGTTTACTTATAATGTTCCAGGTAAGCAAGTTAGATGGGTGGAGACAAGTTGGGTTGGGAGTCCCTACTGATCACTGGCCAGGGGCCAAGTGTAGTCAGCAGGGGGAGACAATGCAGTACCTATGCTAAAGGCCACTCTGGGGTCCTCTTCTCCTGCAAACTCATAGACCCTCTGCGTCAACAAGGACAATGGTGGATGCCATGAGCATGCCACCTGCACTATGACTGAACTGGTGAGAGGAACGAAGAGGTTGCGTAATAATCTCAAGTATTATAGTACAGTAGTTATACTCATTGATTCTTGTGTGTTGTTGGTTGTGTGTGTGTGTCATATTTACAGGAAAAGAAGTGTGCATCTAAGGACAACTACATTGATGATGGAGTAACATGCATGGTGAAAAAGCTGCCAGTCACTACTGTCTCTAAGATTATGGGGACTGCCACCCAGATGCCAAGTGTTCTGACCTTCACTTTAAGGGTACTTATACAGCTATACATTATTAACTTGTCACTCAGTCTATAGCATCACAACACTATATCATCCATGGTTTGAAACAATGAGCTACGTTTGTTCAATGCAATAACTGTCTTGTATACACACGTTCCATGTCCACTCACCAAATAGCCAGGACAAGCTGAACTACTCTCAAGCCCAGGAGGCCACCAGGCCAGGGTTTTACCCCACCACATACTCCAACACCAGGTGTGGCAATGGTGGTCTGCTCCATCAGGGTCTCGAGACCGCTGGAGGGTGATTGTAAGGTTCAGGTGTTGGAGGCCCCTGGACAGATACATTCAGGGAATAGAAGCTGTGAAACTACTGCTGGTGAGTAAGAAGAAATTGTAGATCCAGTGTTAAGGCATTCTGTGAGGAAGGTTATTTGAAATACTTAATATTGTCTTAATAAACTTGTAATTTTTGTCCTTATGCACCTGTGCCCAGGGGGACAGTAGTTCATAATCTGTCACTGTAATTTATAATGTAACATTATAGTGTGATATTTGTGTCAATACATGTCAAGCACAGGTGACTCCGCGTTGGTGGGAGGGGGGCCTCAAATCAAATTCTGCTTAGGGCCCCCAGAAGGCTTGGGCCAGCACTGCACAGATCAGTTGCTTTAATGTCTACCGAGGAAGCCTCCTCCACTCTGCTGTCCTCCCTCTCCTCCTCTTTAGACCCTCTCTGTCCCCTCACTCCCCCACCTCTGGCACAATCACACAATTTGTTGTTGTGTTTTTCTTTTGTGGTTGTGTTTTTCTTTTTGTCGCTGAGTTTTTTCTTTTTAGTGGTTGTGTTTTTGTTTTTGTTGTTGTGATTGCGCATTTGTTGTTGTCATTTGCCTTTCAGGGCCACCATAGATTTCTGATCTCCATGACATGCTGTCTGTGGACACTATGCTAGCTGAAACAGTGTTTGCTTTTTGCATCTTGTTGTTGCATGGCATAGTTTATCAACTTCAAATTAAGTGTTACTACAGTCGTTTACTTCTCCTTACTCACACAAAGGAAACACTTGGTTCACACTGGTTCAGGAATGTATTTTGCTTGGATTGTTCAAGTTTGGTGAAGCGCTCAGTCTGACACAATCTTCACATGTTGCTGCTCAAACCAAAAATTACAGTCCCAATCATAAAAGAAGAAAAAAAGAAGAGAGACCTGTTACCAATTACTTTTAGGTATACAGTGTTGAAACACTCACTGCGAGTTTGACATAGACTAGCCTTAAGTTTTTTTTATGTTGCCCCTCAGCATTATAAACAGTGTTGTTGGGATGATGGGTGCTTGTGGACAGCATTTCCAGCACAATTAGTTGTATAGCAGGCCGCTGCGCTGCTGTGCTGTCTGCCAGGTCCCAGCCTCCATCTGGAGCATAACTCGAGGTGTGAACCATGTCTTCAGCAATGTCCTTCACTGCCCTTCACTGCTGTACACCACTTTGTTAGATCTTCAGTACCATTTACAAATGCTGTGATACCTTTAAGGCAGTTTTTTTCACAGAAAGCTGTAAAGTATATGTCTATTTGGAGACATTCGGTTATATTCTGTCTGACACACCTCCAAATTATACAAAAATAAGAGAATCTTTCAGACACGTCTTATCCATTTTTCGTTTAAAACACTAGAACACATCCAAAAGATTTAAATGGTATTATAGCTGAAAATTTAAGATGTTAGAACTTAAAACTGTGATAAGTCAAAGCTTCAGACCAAGCAAGCAGGTGTTCAAGGTCAATGATTAACTAAATTCCTCATATAGAATGAGTACAGATACAATGTGATACATCAGTAAGTCAGCATGACAATGTGGGTAGTATATGCACATCTATAATGTTTAAACCCATTAATACTAAAAAAGTAATTTAGAATGGTAAGGAAAACCCCTGACAGCTTGTCCTGTTAGAGGTTGTTGTGGAAATTGTCAAATCAAGTAGATACACGTGACAAGCTCAAATGTTGTGGTTTCACATATTAATCATACCTTAATTGATATACAAAGTTGATTTTATAAAAAAAAATGAATCTGAAATGCATAAATCATTATCCTAATAAGGACATACACAAGATATTTCTCTCAATTAGTTTAATAATACCACAAAGCCAAACACAAATTTGGGTGAAAGTCTGCACAAAGAGTCGAGAACAAGGCTGCATCGAAATAAAAAATAAAACTGTAACTTTTATTCCATAAATTGAAACTTTATCACTTCAAAATTTCTCCTCCTATTTGGAGGCCATGTGATAATATATTGATATACTTATATTATTAATTCTGTGTTTGTCTGTCAGCAGTGTTCATTTCCTGGGCATCTTGTGACCAGTGTTGCGTGTAGCTTGTTACAAAGTAATCAGTTTAAGTACTTGGATTACTCTTTTGTTGGAACATGTGAGGGAAATGTTCTAATGCCCCTATGTTATTTTGATATGTTATTCTTGCATATGAAACTTAACTAATGAAGAAGCTGTGTAGGGTGAAAACATGTGTCTGTGGGTCTCCTGCATGGTTTATGTCTTGTGACAGTTATATGATTGCAGATAGGAACGGAGTGAAGGGCGTTCATCCTGATTGGATTGACACAGCTGTGCCTAACACTGTATGCCTCTGACAAGTTGCTGGCAATACATTCAAAGAGACATGTACACCTGGCTACAGGTTGTCTGGACAATATAACAGACATGCGCAACAAGTTGCAAGGGGTTTTGCCATATTTTTGGGTAACTCTAATGCATTACTTTTCTAGGCACTTTTTAATGGCAATAATTTTGTTACGTAATGAGTTACTTTAAAAGTAAAGCTACCCAATACAGATTGTGTCTGATTTGCCTGAATTGTTTGAAGTGTGTTGGTTCTTTTGCCATGCTGTGGCAACTGAAACCAGTCAGTTGTCTTGTGCAGATAAGAGTTGGTCAAACACCTAGTTCTGACACAATTATTATTTTCTATTTATTTATTTTTCTTTATTGCTTGCAAGAAAGAGCCACACACCGGCGGAGCACATATGTTGATTGAGGAGATGCAGTCTTTCTTCAGCCTTTATAATAATTATAAACAATACATTCAATTTGTAACAGTCATAAGAATGCATATGATCTCTTTTAACAGCCTAACCTGTATGCCAACAACACCTGACTGCTGCCTGCATTACTATGCTACATATAGCCCAAATAAACATCAATAGCCTATAACAAAAGAAAAACCTGTGCTATACAATAGTATTGAGACTGTCTCTCCAAGGAGACACATATCACCTAACACTCTCTCCTCTTTCTCACTCAAAGGCTCACCTCTGTCTACCTCTATCGACCCCTCTGTCTGTCTCTCTCACTATCAAAATCAGAAAGTTCACTTTCTCTCTCTCTCTCTCTCACTTACCCATTAAGCCTGCCCTCTGTTGCAGTAACATGTTGTTTGTCAAGTCTAAATCAACATGCAGTATAGAGTGAAAATTGATCGATTAGGCCTTTAAACCTATAGGTAACTTTTTAATTCAGGGGTAGAACCATTAACATCACTCACATCTTCCATATTTCTCACTCACTCACACACACACACACACACACGATGAGTGAGGTTTTGGTGATAATAGTAATGACTCCTGTCTGTTATCTGTCAAGAGTCCTTTGTTGGAGCCACCTGTTCCCGATCTATGCCCTTTGTGTAAACAATGTGGGGGTCACTTGCTAAAACAACAAGAAATGTGCAAATATTTTACATGTAAGATTACAGGTTGCCAGATTTTCTGAAACAATCCATCTCTGTTTGACATAGTGAATCTAAATTTCTTTATCTGTATAACATTTCATAATTCCTTCAGTTACATGTCAAATGTTGGGGCTTCTCAGAATTACAGAACTAAAGCAGCAGTTGTCTGGCTCACAGTGTGGATAGCGAGATGGCCTGGGCTTTGTGCTTGTTCATCACCCCAAAAAGTGCAGTTAGAGGGGCATGGGAGAACTCCCTGATAAAAGAGATTATAGATTTTTGGATAATGAAATTATTCCTATAATAAGATTGGGCCTCATTCACCAATATCTTCTTAAGAATCTTCTTAGGTTCTTTCTTAAGGTCTTCTTAAGAGGTTCCTTAAGAAAACCCTACAATCAGATTCACCAACTCGTTCGTAAGCCTCAGAATTGTTCGCAGCTGTGTTCTTACATTGATGAAAGCCGCAGGAGCAATATATATGCCATTGTTTTGCGGGCCTTGGATGGAGAAATGCCACGTATAAATAGGGTGGGGGGTTACTAATTAATGGCATGTTTCCAATTTACTTGATTTATCTTAAATCATTGGCACATTTAATTTATTTTAGAATTAAAATTCTTTGTAAATTACCAAAAATATGAAATAAATAAATAAATGAATAATATGACAGAATTATCACTGTAATATTGCATTTTATTGAACTACACAAGAGAAGAAAACACAACCATGCCAACATTTCGGCACTGAAATGTACGTAAGAGTAATGTAAGAGTACTCCTGAGTGTTCATAGGATTTGCTCTTGCCTAAGAAAAAATCCTAGATAAGAAAAATTCATGAATGCCACAATCTTCGTAAAATCTTCGTTAGTGGGACTTAAGAACAAATTTGTTCATAAGAACGGTTCATGAATGAGGCCCATTGTCTTTTTAACCTTTGTTGTTTGGACTATTAAGGAGTGCTGGGAGACACGAATGCTTAGAAGCGGTGCTTGATCTGTTGCCACACAGGCATATCTTCCAGGTTACTGCCAGGTGGGCAGCAATGCCAGAAAGAGAATATATTTGAATGTACAGCCAGTTAGAACAACTTACACCATCATTCACGCATCCCACCGTTGAGATAGGCAAGGTGTTCCAAAAGTCTGTTTTTCTTCCAATTGTTTCAGTTTCTTGCCCCAGTTATGCTCCAATAATTGGCCCAACTTACTTGACTAATATACCCAAACTTGGGGTTGTTTTCAGGAAATCCCTGTCTACCAGTTATGATAAAGGCATTGAACTCTTTTTCCTAATTTATTCTATATCCCCAAAATGAGCCAGAATTATTTAATAGTTTTGACAAACGGGGATAGTGTCTTAAGGGCCAAAAATGAATAAAAAGACCACAACAGCATAGTCAGAGATCTGATGTAAAGTTCCTTGATGTGTCGCTATATATATCTCTGGACTTAGGCTTATTCTTATCCAGATAATGACATATTTGCTTAAACTAAATTTGGCTTGGATAGAAAACATTTAAGGCCATTCAATTTGGAAGTCTGGTCTGCATGTATCATTTGGAATTATGACTCTCCAAACAACTGGATAACATTTTAAAAAATTTTTTTTTTTTTAACAGGGTGGAAGGAGTCGGTTTATATGCCAGGACAAGAGTGGAGCTGCAGTCTTTATTCAGTAACAAAAAAAATGTTGCCATGATATAATGAACATGGTACAGAGCCCACCTCTTTGAAATGATTCAACAAATGAATGATCAGAGTAGCCAACAGTAAGCTACTGTATATGCTTGAAATTCTTCCCCAAACCCCTCTGGCCCAGGGCAAACTGCTGAGGTGCAGTTTTGAACTTATATAATGTAAAGTGTGCTTCTAAATCAGCCACTGCCCCCTTATCCAATATAGTCAGTTTACTTTACTCTGATAACTAAGTTGTAAAGCTCACATTAAAATACAACTAGACATTTGGTTATTTCCTGTGGGCCGGTAACTAACTTAAGTGCATATATGGCTTGTGAGGCCTTAGACTTTCAAAAGTGTAATTGTAATTGTAACTCACAAGTGTTCATCAGAGTGATGGCCTGTGGGATGAAATCAGTTCTTAAGTCTGGCTGTTTTTGTGTATAATGCCTTGTAGCACTTACCAAACTGGAGAAGTTTGGGACATGTTGTGTCCAGGGTGTGATGAGTGTGCAGTGATGTTTCCTGCCAAAGTAGAAATCTTGAATGGAGGGCAGGTTTGAACAAAGATCTCTGCACTCCTGACTGTGTGTTTAGTCTGTTCCTGTCCTATTGCTGAATTCATACCTCTTTTAATCCAGACCAGTTACTATATGGATGTACATCCTGACCTGGTGTAGCAAGTATACATCCTCTGCTCCCAGTCAGGACATCAAAGTGGAGAAGATTTCACCAGAGGCCCATTGCTCAAGGCTGTAACCCAGCCAATCTCTGTTACCCAACATTCTTCTCTGGTACTGAACTTGAAATACTAGAGGGGCTATGGAACTGCCAGTCTGCAGTTAAGAAAGCCCCCTACAGACTTCCTGGCCCTTACAGAGACCTGGATCACCCCAGAAAACAATGCCACTCCAGCTGCCCTCTCAACTGCCTACTCATTCTCACACTCTCTAAGCCTAACAGGTTGTGGAGGAGGAACTTGACTCCTCATCACACCCATGTGGTCCTACCAGGTCCTTCCCCTGGACCACCTACCCATATCTGCACATGAATTCCACGCTGTCTTTGTCACCCTTCCTGTCAAGCTCAACAATGTTTTCTTCTTTGATGAGATGGACGCCCTCCTAAGCTGCTCCCCTGATGATGGTACAAGAATCGTTGTCCTTGGTGACTTCAACACACACCCAGTGAAGCTGCACTCATCTTAATTCATTGACTTCTTCTCCACATTTGACTTCACACTCTCTTGCTCTCCACCGACCCTACAGGCCAGGATTTGACTTTGTCTTGACAAGGTCTGGTAGTACCTTGGCACTCTCAGTTACACTGCTCATTGTGTCTGACCACCACTTTGTCACTTTCTCTCTCCCCTTGAAGTCCACCAACTCCCTCACCCCTACACCTCACACGGTCACCACCTGCTGCCACCTGAAATCCCTTTCTCCTTCCACTCTCTCCTCAACTGTTCTTTCCGCACTACCATCCACAGAACAATTATCTCTAATGTCCACCGAGGAAGCCTCCTCCCCTCTGTTATCCTCACTCTCCTCCTCTTTAGAGGATCGCTATCCCCTCACCTCCCGACCAGCAACTCTTGGTCCAAGTGCTGGTCATCTCCCGCCCGGACTACTGCAACTACATCTTGACTGGACTTCCAACCTCGGCGACTAAACCATTGCAGCATATCCAGAACAACAAGCAAACCTCTTTTTAATCTGCCCAAATTCTGCTTAATGCCCTAAATGCAAAAAAGACTTTTTGATAGCCTTGACAGACATGCTGGTGCGTACAAGTCAGATGACTGATTTAAGATGACGTAGCAGCCTCACTCCGTTTCAACTTGTGTCGGAAGTGCAGACTTCAAACTATATATTAGTTTTTAAATTGTGTTGATAGACCAAGTAAAACCAGACTTGTGATAAACAATTTATGCCATGCTTTTTCCTGAATATTGTTGTCAAGTTTGGTGCGCATTTGGAGCAGGAAGAAACGGAAAAAAATGGGCTATTCTCAGGAAAGTGTCCGCGAACAGGAAGTGCTTGAAA
>NC_044205.1:5703685-5733685 GCF_900880675.1 Sparus aurata
GTAATTTGTAGTAGTGGAAATTAATTGTTTTATCTTTATTAGGTCCTGTGTTTGATCTGTCAGAAGCAACTGGCTTATAATAACAACACCTCTAGTATGATACGGCACTTCCGTGCCAAACATGAAGATGCTGGTTCCTCTGATCAAGGTGCAGCCATCACTCAGGGTCAGTGTTGGGAATAACGGCGTTACAATAATAGGCGTTACTAACGGCGTTACTTTTTTTCAGTAACAGGTAATCTAACTAATTACTATTTCCATAGTTACAACGCTGTTACCGTTACCGACTATTAAATGTGGCGCGTTACAAACTGAAGCTGCTCATTGAAGCTGTTGTCATCCGACTTGGCTCTCAGCCACCGGAGCTGCAAAGCTGTTTTAGTTTATTATTATTTTTAGCTTGGCGAGGGAGGAGGGAGGGGCGGGACAACTGCATAAGTGATGGTGACTGGCTCTCTAAGATAGAGTGCGAGTTCGTAAGCCAATCAGAGGCAGTGTTCAGTTTACACACAAACCGCACACGCACACAGCAGCCTTGCACACAAAAACTAGCAGCGGTGAGCTGCAGCAATGGCGAGTCCGGAGGGAAAGTTAACCTTTTCAAAGTGGAAGTACAGACACTACTTTAATCTCCACGTCCATTGTAAGCAACTCTAATCTAATGAATCATCTCTCAATGGCACACGCTTCTACAAAACTAGTGGCCAAAAACACTGTTGTTGACACTGTTGATGATGACAGCAGGTTAGGTGTGGCTAATGTGAGCTCCGCTAACAAAGAAGGACACGGAGCTGTCCGAGCAGCTACAGCTGGATGTTTCTGCTCCAGCTTCACAAAAACTTGACACAGACTGAACTTAATGCAATGATAGCCAGGTATGTTGTTGAGAACATGCTCCTGTTATCAACAGCTGACTCAGACTCCTTCAGGGCACTCGCTGGTAAAAACATCGGGGAGATCAGGTGCCGGTCTGCCATGCACAAAGACATTTTAAATACAGAGATGCCGAGTACGCTAAAATGAATGCCGAGCTCAAAAGGGGGAATAATTAAAAGTAACGCAATAGCTACTTTTCCTGGTAACTAGTTACTTTTATAGTGGAGTAATTCCATTACTTACTCAATTACTTTTTGAAAGAAGTAACTAGTAACTATAACTAATTACTTTTGTGCCCAACACTGCTGATTCAGTTCTTCCTTCTCAAGTGTGCCAAGTCTTAATTTGTGTTTTCCAAAATAGGACATGCAACTCTGGACTTGCAAGTATCTTCTTCTTTATCTATTGTGGCAGTGGGGTTAAGGCGGCGGCTGCTGGAGGATTGGCTCAGCCGGTGATCAGACAGCTAGACAGAATCAGGAGATCGGTCAGCTACATAAGCACGTTTGTAACCTGGTTCTGATCTCTTGCAGTTGGCTGGGTCCGGGGACCAGACCGGAGCAGAGACAGGCAGCAGAGGCAGCAGTAACTCCGACCCTCAGCCTTCAGAGAGACAGCTGTACATTTGCATTTGGTTTTGTTTTGTTTGGAGCTACATTTGTATGTTCGTGCCCAGTGACGGACTGGTAATCTGGAATTTGGGCAGATGCCAGAGGGGCTGCCGGTCCTCGTGGGCCAGCCAGCCGATTAATCAGAGAGTGGCCCCGAGATCGATTCTCTCGGCCCCCTTTCATGCGTCAATAAAGTTCATACACTAAATGACAACCAAATTCTCAAATTACTTCTCACTTAACAGTACAGCTATCTAATCAGGATTTATATGCCACATACAAGTCTCTATATCACAGTCATGGTTACTTTCTACATTCACAAAATTTTATATCAGTCTGCATTGTTTTGTAGCAAAATGTCTTATTCAGATGTTCAAAAACATGCATGGTTTGTAATAAAACAAATCTACCTGTATATTTTTATTTGATTATTTGTTTACAAAAGTTAAAATGAAACAATGACTTCTGGGAATTTCAAGATTGAATTGAGTAGACCGTCTGCGTGGTAGTTGGAAGTTGGAAGTTGACTGAGCTAAAGCTAGCAAAAATTTTAAGGAATTGAGGTATCAAGTGACACAAGGGGGGAGCGGAGAAAAAGAGAGAAATCTCAGAGGGCACTGTTGGCTGACGGTGAAAAATGATGTAAAGTGAGTGATTTGTTTTTAAAATCAAGTGTAGCTTCAACTAGCACTAGCGCTAATACTTCTAGCACTAATGTTAGCGACACAGCTGAGCCAGCACACCAGGGAGCAAGACAGGACACGAATATGAGCAGGAGGAGGATGAAGAGGTAGACATGGATAACTGCGTGACGGTAAGACACGTTTTTATTATGGAGCGGCTGGCTCTGATGATTTATTGATTTGTTTTATTATTATTATTGAGTTGTTTATAGCATGGGAATTTACGTTCACCATCACTAGGGCTATCAAAAGTGCGTGTTATTTATGTGCGTCAAAAGTTGCACGGAAACTGCCCCCCGTTGCTAGTGGGCCGCTGGTGGGTGAAAATGCCAGGGCAGTTTTTCGTTCCCAGTCCGTCACTATTCGTGCCGAATAAACACCCAATTTACCCACGGAAATGCTGGCTCCCTTCCTTCCTTCCTTCCTCCCAACCGAGCATCAGCGGTGAGGCTCACATCTATTTATTAGGCCTATGTGTAGCCATAGTTCTACTGTATAATTTATCAAAATGCTTTTGTTGTGTTATAGGAAACAGAAAGGAGATGATTGATGAGGGAGTTCAGGTGCATCTTCACTTCCGGTTTACTTCCGTGTTTACTCCCATGTGCTGAGTGTATTGAGTGTCTAGTTTTCAATTTGGATTAATCTGGTTTTAAGTATTTCTGACAACAATGACACAGAGCGCAAACGTTTGTTTAGTCAGGATAGAACACTCCTGACTACTGTGCACTGTCTACCGACATCAACTTCACTAACATTAGCTAACTAGCTAACCACAGGTAGCTCTAGCTCAGGTAGCTGCTTACCGGATGCTTAATCTCCTCGCCGGCTGCAGGTATGTGGGTGGTGTGCGAGGCCTGCCTCCCCACCCACTCAAAACCGAGGGACAGCATCCCTTGTCTGAAGGCTGACCTCAAGGAGAAGGACAAAATCCTTATGGATTTCTCCACTGGCGCCACGACCCAGGCGAAGCTGATCTCCTACCTGAGAACATCTAGCGCTGGTGACCGGAGCATGACGACCACGGACAACCCCACCTTGCCGTGGACCGGCTCGATCACCAACGAAACTCCGGCACCAGCACTAGCCGAGTCCCGTTGGCACGGGTCCTGGAGGCCGGCATCAACAACCTCAAAAATCAACAGTCAGCGGTACTCAAACAGGATTTTGTCTCCCTCGTGGATCACCTGCTGGACAGAGGGAAGAGGCAAATTATCGCCGGGCCGCTTCCCCCACCTCGGTATGGTGACGTCACCATCAGCCACCTTTGTCAGCTGCACCTGTGGCTGAAGGGGTACTGCCTGACAAAAAGTATCCCATTCGTTGACAATTTTGCACAGGTCAACATCCACACAATCAAAACCAGAATTTCACAGAGACAAATTAGACCCAGGACTGTTTTTAGACCAAACTGTGTTTTTAACATTCCTTTAGAAAGACGTGATGAGCGTACGTTCAGCACAACCATTTTAATGGCTGTGCTGAACGTGTGCTCTCTTTAAATAAATCCTTTATTATAAATGATGTAATTTTAGATAACAACTTAGACAGCATTCTCCTTACAGAGACATGGCTTGGCACTGATGCACCTGTTGTTCTCACTGAGGCTTCCCCACCAAATTTGAACTTTTTTATTTTCTACGAGAGGGGGACAAAAAAGAGGCGGAACTGCATCAATGACTAAAGACACCATGTTGTCAAATGAAGTCTTTTTTAACAGCTATGTATCATTTGAATACAATGCCATAGATTTTAATCAACATGTCACACAGCCGAACCCACAGCAGGGGGCACACCCTGGACCTGGTCATGACCTATGGCCTGTCCATTAGTGCGCCCTCTGTTGTAGACCTGGCTGTGTCTGACCACTTTTGTGTGTTTTTTACAATCACTAGTTTTAACCAGCGGGAGGCCCCAGTGAGAACAGTGAGGAAGCGCTACCTAACTTCTGAAGTGGCTGCAAATTTTTTTCAGATTTTACAGAGCACTCCTGCAGAAATTTTACCAGCACCATGTGATTTTATTGTTGACAGTTTTAACCATAAAATAAAATCAACGCTGGACTCAGTGGTTCCACTTTTAATAAAAACAATTAATACAAGACCTACAGCCCCGTGGACGACTACAGAAATTAAAAACTAAAGAGAAACTGCAGAAGTGCTGAGAGGTGATGGAGAAAAACAAAGTTAACAGTTCACCATGAAATTTTACGTGGACACCTCAAAACCTATAATAACGCAGTCAAACAGGCAAGAATCTCCCATTTCCAAAAACTTACCAACGAACATAAAAACAACCAAAAATGTTTCTTCTCCACATCTGACCTTTTAACAAACACAAATTTTAATAGATCCTCCAAAACACCAACTGAGGCCATTTGCGAGGACTTTGCAGACCACTTCAGAAGTAATATCAATGACATCAGATCGAGTCTTTTACCTCAACAGATTTCAAATGTCGACACACCTGGATTATTGATTTTACCCGAGGAAACACTGGAGAGTTTTGCCCTGGTTGATACGAGGACACTTGGTCGAGTCTTCTCCTAGGTAAAGCCCACAACCTGCCTATTGGATTCTTGGAGGATCAGCTGTTATACATGGTGAATTGCTCTCTTCAGATGGGTGTCTTCCCCGCCTCCTTTAAAACGGTGGTGGTGAAGCCCCTCCTGAACAAGAGCAACCTAGATCCCAACATCTTTAATAATCATCGGCCTGTATCCAACTTACCGTTTTTAAGTAAAATTTGGGAAAAACTTGTTTTTAATCAAGTAAATTACTTTTTAATCGCAAACAACATTTTAGAGAAGTACCAGTCTGGTTTCAGGACGAACCACAGTACAGAGACAGTGCTTTTAAAGATTTTAAACAACATCAGGTGCAACTTAGATAACCATAAACTCACAGTCTTGGTACTACTGGATCTAACTGCCGCCTTCGATACAGTAGACCATCACATTTTATTAGACTGAAGATCCTGGTCTGCCTCTCTGGTACTGTTCTTAACTGGCTCGTCTCTTACCTCACAGACAGACACTTCTTTCTCAGTATGGATACATGTTCCTCAGAAACCCACAAAATAAAATGTGGGGTTCTCCAAGGGTCAATTTTAGGTCCAACTCTTTTTAATCTTTACATGCTTCACCTTGGGGACGTCATCAGGAGGCACTGCATCAGCTTTCATAGTTATGCTGACGATACGCAACTGTACATCGCCGTGTCTCCTGATGACACAGGGCCTATTGATGTCCTTTTTAACTGCATTTTAGATATCAAGACATGGATGGCAGCAAATTTCCTACAGCTCAACCAGGACAAAACAGAGGTTTTACTCATTGGTCCTGAAGGCCAGAAAGAGAAACTTTTACCAAAGTTAAAGGATTTCAAACCATTGCAATCTGTAAAAAATCTGGGTGTGATTTTTGACTCTGAGCTCAGTTTTATTCCACACATCAAAAATATAACAACGACAGGTTTTTACCATTTTAAGAATATAGCCAGAGTCCACCCGTTTCTCCCTCAGGCCAGCACGGAGGTACTGATGCATGTTTTTATCTCTTGTCGCTTAGACTACTGTAATGCCCTGCTCTCTGGCCTTCCCAAAAAGAGCATTTCTAATCTACAACTACTACAAAACTCAGCTGCACGAGTGCTGACAAGGACCAGAGGGCGGGAGCACATTACACCGGTTTTAAAGTCGCTGCATTGGCTCCCTGTGCGGTTCAGGATTGATTTTAAGGTTCTTTTACTAGTTTTAAGTGTCTTAACGGTCTTGGGCCTCCTTACTTATCTGACCTGCTTTTACTCTATCAGTCCCCACGGACCCTGAGGTCCTCCGGCACTGGCCTTTTGACCATACCACAGGTTAGTTAAAAAAAGCACAGGGAGGCGGCTTTCTGTTATTATGGCCCCCAACTGTGGAACAGCCTGCTGGAGAACCTCAGGGTTGCGAAGACTGTTGAGGTTTTTAAAAAGAGGCTCAAGACCCACTTTTTTAACCAGGCTTTTAATTGATTTTTAAATACTTTTTAATCCCTTTTATGCTGTGCTAATCAGAGTACTTGTATCCTTTTTTACTGTTTTAATTTCTCGTGTTCTTAGCCTCTATGCTTTTATGTTTTAGTCTCTCGTGTTTTTAGCCTTCATGCTTTTATGTTTTGGTCCCTCATGTTTTTAGCCTCTATGCTTTATTTTACTGTTTTAGTCTGTCGGTTTTTAATCTCTAGTGTTTCCTCATGGGGGCCTGCCAGACTGGGAGTTGTCTCTGGTGTGGCCGCTGGGGGTGCTGTCTCAAGGACGGTTTCGGCCCGGGTGGCTAGAGGGCTCTGCACCCTGGCCAGAGAATGTGTGGGCTGGCTTGAATATCCTCACTCAGTATTGGATGAAACCACTACTTTTAAACAAGCAAAATCACTCGTGATTGGTTACCCTGGGTCATTATAAATGTAAACCAAAAAAAAAAAATTATATAAATATAAATATATATATATATATACACACATATATATACATATATATATATACATATATACATATATATATATACATATATACATACATATATATACATATATACATACATATATATATATACATATACATATACATATATACATATATACATATATATATATATATATATATATATATATATATATATATATATATATACATATGTATATATATATATAAAATTATATGTTCAGTATTATAGGTTACATTATATAAAGTATGCTACTAATTTTACCCACTGTACAGGAGACTTCCCAATCCCACTCAACCTATAAACCTGCATAAACAAACCTTTTCAATTTTCACTTCAAGTCAAATACAGTATTTATTAACTCTTTACTTGTTTATGTTATCAGTTTTCCTTATTAAAATTTGAAAATGGTTCTTATTTCGGAATGAGATTACACAGATGTACCTAATCTTTTACATAATACATTGACTTTTTTCTTAAAAACAAAGCTTGCAGTTTCCAATAAATGAATAATAAAGTGTAAATGTTGTTAAATGTTTGGAGAATTTTTAAGTGATTTTCCATGGGCTGTTTTAAAGGTTTTCAAGAAAAATAAAGCCTGACCCGTTATCTATTCTATGTTGCAGGTTCCTGGCCACAGGAGACTCCTACAGGAGCATTGCCAACAGTTTCCGTGTGGGAATTTCTACGGTTTCTGCCATTGTTCCTGCCGTGGTCAGTGCCATCTGGGACTGCCTGGTCGAGGAGGACTTCATGGCTGTGCCCACCACAGAAACCTGGAAGTCCATTGCAGAGCAGTTTGAAGAGAGTTGGAACTTTCCTCTCTGCTGTGGAGCTCTGGATGGCAAGCATGTGGTGTTGAAGGCCCCTCCCAACTCTGGATCCCAGTTTTTTATTACAAGGGGACATTCTCGATTGTCCTGTTGGCCGTGGTCGATGCCAATTACCGGTTCAGGGTGATTGATGTCAGGGGCTTCGGGAGAACCAGTGACGGAGGTATCCTGGCTAACTCTGCCTTTGGCCGGGCACTTCGTGCTGAAACCCTCCACTTGCCAGCTGACCAGCCTCTACCGGCTGCAGAATACAGAGGACCCCAGCCTCATTGTTTTGTGGCTGATGAAACGTTCCCACTCCGGAGGAACCTTATGAGGCCATTCCCTGGGCGCATCCTCCCCAGAGACAAGAGGATCTTCAATTACCGTCTGTCCTGGGCCCGGTTGGTGGTGGAGAATGCCTTCGGCATCCTGGCGGCTCAGGGGAGGATGTACCACCGTGTCCTCGAGGTCCAGCCGGAAGTGGCAGAGAAGTGCGTGAAGGCGACTTGTGTTCTTCACAACTTCCTGCGCATGACAGCCCAGACACCAGGAGTTGGAGGAAGCATCACAGGGAGTGAGGTGAAGCCACTGCCAGGTCTGGGAAGAGTTGGGGCGAATAACTCGGCGAGAGAGGCCATCAGGGTTCGGGAGATCTTCTCAGCCTTCTTCTCCACGGAGGGAGTGGTCCCGAGGCAGCATAATGTTTAGTGCACAAGCACCCCAAAAACGGCTCTTTTAAGAACCACCCAAATAAATGTATTGAGCAATAATCTTGCAATATAACTACCATAATTCATGTCTACCAGTCACTGTGCATGTAACATCAATTCATACAATACTGACCCCTCTGATATTACACCATTAAACTTTTTCTTTACTTTAATTATCATTTTGAAACTGGCCAGTCTACAATCTCATTGTACTTGAAAGAATGTGTGAAAGAATGACATGAGAAATAGTAGTCATTAAGAAATATATACAGTATATTTTTAATGCGAAAACAAAATATATATTTATATCCATTAAATTAAATACAAAAATAAAAAAACAAAAAAAATACCAAAGTGATTAATAGAAAAAGAACAGAACAACAAAAACCAGGCTTAAAGAACAAAAATCACCGGCCTGGCTCGTTCTCAGCAGAGGCTGCCACCCCAGCTACTCCAGTACGTCCAAATTAAGGGTCACAAATGTGTTCTCGTATATCAACTTGTGAATTTGGAATTTTACAAACTCCCTTTGCTGGGGTGGCAGCCTATGGAGGGAAGGAGCCAAGCTTGATAAAAACCTCTCCTCGTCGATCCATGCAGGTGGAGGTGGCAGGGGGGCAGGTGGCCTCTGCAGGCACTGAATGAGGAGGTCCTCGATCATCTGCTCCCTTCCAGCCGCATCAACCCCCCTCCCTCTCTTCCTCTTCCCTGTCCGTGCACCTGTATGAAATCGAAATCACACATTCTGTTGATGACATAGTCTGTAAACATTCATTTTCAATTTAGACTGGAGCCCTACATATAAACACAATAATCACAATCCCGCCTCTGTAAAGTACATACCACTGGTCGAAGCAGCAGCAGCAGGACCAGCAGCAGGAGCAGCAGGAGCTGTGCCCC
The DNA here is from genome assembly GCF_900880675.1 of Sparus aurata. NCBI lineage: Eukaryota > Metazoa > Chordata > Actinopteri > Spariformes > Sparidae > Sparus > Sparus aurata. Next base: position 5,712,763 of record NC_044205.1, read on the forward strand.
CGCTGTCACTCAAGGATTGACCTATAGAGAAATTATTATAATTATATGATCAAAACTTATTCTACAATAGGCGAACACATAATTTGAAATTTAATGGAAACAAATGTGAGAGAAACAATACACATATAAACTGCTCTTTCACCTACTGAATTTGAAAGTGTTTTTACATGTACTTTACTATGTGTAATTCTTCACTTAACCAACCATCACAAACTAATGGTCCTGATGATGGCCCTGCTTCTCCTGACCACAGCTCTCCTGACGGCCTGCTGCTGCCTCATCATCCAAGCTCTCTTCAAATGAGGTCTCTGCGGTCCAGTCTTCCACGACCCCCTGACCCATGTTGCCACTGGTTTCCCTGGGCGTGGTGAAGGGGTCGAGGAAAGACAGGACCGCAGAGAACCGCCACTTTCTCAAAGTTCCCCCCCGCTGACCCGCTCCTTTTTTCGCATTCCCTCTTTTTTTTGAGGTACGTGTCCCTCAGCCCCTTCCACTTTTTTTGACACACCTCAACTGCAAACACACACACGCACACACAGAAAGACATTCACATTGCATAAATTAGCTTCTTACCAAATTAAATATTACAATAAACACAAACTGGAAATGGTATCCTGCAAAGGGGGATAATGCTATACAAGTGCTAACTGATGCTAACATTTCATAGAGAAACACGGTCAGTAATGTAGTAAAACAAGCCACAGATAGCTTCAAAACTTACCAGGGAGTCCCACCTCCTCACTGACTTTCACCCACGCCTCCTCTTTTTTAATCTTTTCCCGGTAGAACACAGCAGTGGTGTCATACAGCACCGGGTGCCCACACACAGCTACAATCAGCTTCTCCTCCATGTTGCTCTGAGCGACCGTAAGCAACCGTACGTGAGGGAAGTGACGTCGTCAGCTTGTTCGATAAAGGTCGATATTTTCAACTTCATTAGCGTCGCTCCAGACGCCCCAGACGCTCCATTCGCGCCGCCTGAATCGCGTGTCATCATGCCATTTACATTGATTTTCAATGTAGAGTTGCCGCTCAATTCGTGTCTATCATAATCGGTCTGAACGCCCCTTTACTCTCTTTGTTCTCGATCGACTCCGAGCTGAACTCCTCACAGCTTCCGCTTGTGATGCAAGATCTGGTTGTTTCTTTTCCTGCTTACTGTCTCGTAATTTCTTACAGGCAGCTGGAAAACAATTGAAAGAGAGTGGTATGAATAGAGAAACGTAAGTCACAGTAAAATTAAACGATGGAGAAAACAGTTAAAGTTACTTACACACAATGGCATCATTATTGGCATCATGTAAATCTGGACTTGCAGACATAGCTCCGAGCTAATAGGAGGTCGCGGCCTTGTTATGAGGCGAGGTTAGTCTGTGAAAACAAAATGCTTGCAGCGATAAACCTCCGAGTCCCTCTGGGGCAGTGAAGCGCCGTCCGTGGCGACACTCTCCGTGGCGACCCGGCAAAGCTTCTCCCGTCAGCGCAGGCCTCCTCTCGACAATGGCCGTGCCGCTAGCCTAGCTCCTGCTAGCTAGCTTAGCTCCTGCTAGCTAGCTTAGCCGAACTTGCTTCGTGTCCAATAAAACACAAACACTTCCAGTGCGATGGAGAGTCCAAATCACACACTCACAGCAGGTCGTCCGACAACACATCACAGTCTGTTAGTGATAAAACACGACACTGACAACACACACAGTCCACTGTCAGCTGCTCGACGCCATTAACTCTCTGCTCCTTCTTCCTCGTCACTCACGCTCCGGTCAAACCGGAAGTGTAAAAACTCTTAAAGGTCATGAACTCTGACATGTAATAAGAATTACTTTTCAACTTCTTTTAAAACATTCAGAACCCATGAAATCATAGAAATACATTTTAATATCTTAGTTATCTCAAAATATTTCATGCAAATTTTAACTGCTTAATAACTGGCGTTTTATCTTTAACTTGATCCCAGGGGAGAGAGAGAAAAAAAAAGAATAAATAATCTTTTTTTACATAACATTGGCCATTGCTAATGACATGCACAGTAATTAATCTAGCATACTTTCATTAAATAAATCAATTCAAGCTAAAATATAAGGATCTATAATTAGGCTATACTGAGCCTCATCTATTTATACCAGAGATTTTCTTAAAATGAAGTTAATACTTTTTAGAAAAAAGTCACCTGGAGTAAAACTCCCCCTGCTACCCTGATTTGCATTTGTATAGCTCACAGCATTTTCATTTACATGTTGAGGCCTCCCCTAGAATCAGGGGCAGGGGGTCATTGGGGGACAACTGCCAAGCAAGGCCCACGTCAACTTACAGTTTTCGGTGTTGCCTGCAAACTGCCGCGTGCAGTCGCAAACCTGAAATTCCACGTCAATCTACAGTGCCGCATACTGACGAAAACCCCACTATTCATGCAGTGACAGCTAGTGTATGTAAGTTCTATAATACATCAGTGATGCTTTTATCAATCCATGTTCATGGATGCAGCCTTGACCTGGGGGAGGGGTCATCAGGTGGTCCCCAACCTTCTTAGAGTGTTTCGACCCTTAACCACAACACTCTCCAGTTGGCGGGTCAGCAGTGCTTGGCCAAGTCACTGCCCCCCTCCTCCAGGCTTCCAGCTAGTGTCCTCTCTTTTATGCCAGAGCCAACAAGAGGCTCTTTCCGCCGCTTCTCCCAACCTACGAACGGCTGTTTTCCTCAAGTGGCCTCTCACTCTAATCTTTGTCAACAGATTCCACGCTGATTGGGCTGGGAATCCTCGACAACCCACTTCCACTGTCATCACCCATGTTGTCCACCCCTTGTCCCGTCAGTCCTGTACAAGCTGTTGGTACTTTGCGAAAATCCCACTTTTCATGCAGTGACAGCTAGTGTATGTTACAACAACAACAACAACAACAACAATGGCGGACTACATGCTTTTGTTCGTGTTGCAGAAGATATTGAGCCTTTCTTGCAACTTACTCGCCTTGTAGTTGAGTGTGAGTTGCAGCATCAGTTCAACCTCATTAATGGTCCACACGAACGATTCTGGTTTCCTTGCACTAGCCATTTTCGTCTTCTTTATGTTGTGTTCAGTTTCTTTGCCTACTGTTTGTTTGTCTACAACGTGCACGTTTCATGCGCATCCTCCGTCTCTTCTTCTCCGTTTTTGGTGAATTTCAAGCGCCATCTTCAGTAGTTTTCAGTGGATCTGTGACGCAAATATTCTTGAAACGAGGCCGGTGGAAGATGGAGGAGAAAAAGATAGTTTTCGTACGTGTGGACAAGGTCTAAGGCACACCTGTGCAATAATCATGCTGCCTAATCAGCATCTTGATATGCCACACCTGTGAGGTGGGATGGATTATCTCAGCAAGGGTGAAGTGCTCACTAACACAGATTTAGACAAATTTGTGAATATTTGAGAGAAATGGTTCTTTTGTGCATATAGAAAATGTTTTAGATCTTTGAGTCCAGCTCGTGAAAAATTGGAGCAAAAACAAAAGTGTTATATTTGTGTTCAGTGTTTATTGAATGAATGCAGCAGTGTTATAACTACAGAAATCTTAGGTTAAATTGTAAGGTTCCTTTTTCATAAGGAAAGGACACAAGTGGGTCTCTAACAAATTGCACTGATTTCAGCTGCTTCAACATCTCAGTTGGAACAGATGTCAATTTTTTAGCCAGGTACTTTTTCAAATTACCTTAGGCCTATATGATGGGACACAAAGCCTAAGCCCAACCTAGACAAACACAAAAAATAATTGAACTTGAGGATTCTCAGGTTAGAGTTATCCTTAAGGTTTCCAATGAGATGGCAGAAAGGATTGTAACTGGTGAGTAAGCCAAACATTTCTTGACAGGACTTTATTTGTTCAAAACAAATATCTAACAAAAATAGTTTTTGGGCTGATTATTTGTAGATCAACAATACTTGGTACAGGTGCTGAGGGATGTGCGAATGTACCAAAAAACACAAGGTAACAAAGTTTCCCTTTGCACAGTGTTTTGTTTAATAAATTATTATATTATATTGATTTTAGCACTATTGCTTAAGGGAAAGATCACACAGCAATGAAGTTACACTTCCAATAAACAATTACTGAACAATTTAGTTAAGAACAATGGGCCTCATTCACCAATCTCAAGAAATTTGTTCCAATTCATTCTTTGGGTCAATTAAAAAATATTACAAATCCGTACTATTGTTGAATTGTACAATTGCAGGATTGACCGTGCAACTATCAATAATTTTGCACACAGAGGCCACTCAAATGTTTGATTGATATTGAGTGTGTTTATATTTTGTTTTTACCAATTACAACATACAGTAGCAGTTAACAAAACACTGGAAAATACAAAATCTTGTGCATGGTTTCAGTACGGATTTCTTTATATGAAATATATGTTTGGAGGTTAGTTACCTAGTTAGTATGTCTGTTTATCCCTACATGTGCTGAAATGGAACAACTTGGCAACCCCAATATTTGTGCCCCTGGGCCCAAACCAGAGGCCACCACCACCAGCCCACTCTGCAGGTCCAAGCTCTGCAGCCCCCTGCATGCCCCCAACCAGGTCCAAGCTCCCAGTCGTTTAAGGATTTCCCACCAGGTATACTATAAAAGCAGAAAATAGAGGATGTACATTGAAATGCAAGCACAAACATGACTAATCTCACTGTACTCACATTCACAGATCTAAAACACAAAGCCTCCCTCCTTTTGCTGTCATTACAAAGGAAATATTACTATCTGTATTGCTGTTAATAAAACACAGTATTACCAAAAAATCTTTGAGGGCATGACAACAAGAGGATACTTCATCTCCCAACAAAACCTGAGAAAAAAAATAGAAACATTCTGGTAACTTACAAGCGGGCTAAAGATCACAGCCGATCAACAGGAGAGGCAAGGGTCAGCTGGGAGTACCTTTAATGTAAGAAGAATGTATTTGTCTCGTCTTTCCTGGTAGTGATAATTGTATAGCCTACATTTCTATTACTTTTTTGACGTAAACTAAAATGCTTGCCAAAGCAGAGGTAACATATGGACAATCAGTGCTTTGGTAGAATTACATGTCTTTTGTATGTCCACAGTAAATGGAGGACCTGTTTGGTTCCTCTGGTGTGGGCAGCATCCCAGAGGGCATGGTGGTCTCCACTGCTCTCCATGCAGGTTCCCAGCCAGAAGCCATCCAGCCACCAAGGCACACACGCCGCACGGGATCATCCCTATGTTCCCGGGTCCTATGTTCCACGCTGTTCACCCAAAGGGTTAGGGTTAGGGTTAGGGTTTATTAGTCTTAAAACATGAAAAGGGGAACATACGACCCGGGGAACATAGGTACGCTCCCCGCACGCACAACCAGTCCCAGCTCCTCGGCCTTCAGCTGTTTCAGCCTCCTCCACCAGACCAAGGCCAGCAACTCAAGAGTCTTTCCTCAACACTTACGCAGCTCATGCAGAGAGGAGCACAGTGGCTCTTGAGTCGCTGGTGCGTCCAGATCTGGAGAGGTGGAGAGGGCTAAAAGAGGAGGTAGAGGAGCTTTAAAAGGAAGTTCTAACAAGACTCACTGAGATGTCAGAGACACTAAGAGATATTGCAGAAACACATGCTACATTTATGCATGAACACAGGGTTCCCACTGTAAATTGATTTTTCTATGACTTCATCCTTGCCCTGACTAAAAAGCTAAATTTCCATGACGTTCACTCTAAATATTGTTATTTAAAACCAATCAATCTGTAATTTCCATTTTCAAGTTCATGTGTTTTCAGTGTAAAACCACAACAACTCAACAACCACAACAACTCAAGCAAGGCATGAGAATCAGTTAATGACCAAGAAGGTCTCTTACCAAAGTTCAATGATATTCGCTGACTTTGTCCACCAAAAAATATCTAATTCCCTGACTGTCATGTCTGGAACAGACTGTATTGAAATTCCATGACCAGTGGGAACCCAGACTTGGAAGTGGTTGGTTAGTCAGCGTCTAAGACAATATGACTGTACCTCTAGGGACCACTGTTGCTCCGAGATCTCCTGCTGATTTGGCCTGGTTTAGTCCCAGTTTCCCTGAGCTGCCACGTGGAGGCACAGCAGGAGTCTTCATGATTGAAAATCACTGGTATTACTATGCACATACATAGGTCCTGTTGAAGCCAAAATCTGGCACCCTTGTGTTTGTGCGTAAGTCCACTTAACAGTAGCTTAATCACCTTGTGCTGCAACACACAGCCTAATTTAGAACATAGATTTTGTATTTCAGAATAGCCTATAGGTATGCAACTTCAGATGGTGGTGATGTTATGAGTGTTTGCAGATGGCATCACGGTAATTGCATGCTTGTTGATTGTTAGGTTGTGTCGGATGGGGGTCCTGATCGATGTCCAGTTCATGAGGATTTTCAATGTGGTCCTGTGGGTCAAGCCAGATGTTATACAGAATGCAGCATGCAGAGACAGCTGAGCTAATACGCTCTATGCTGCCCATCTGCAAATACTGCAGCCGGCAAAATTTGGCCTTGAGAATTCCAAAAGTCCACAAACAGGACAGGACACTGTGTGTAATCGGAATTTTATTGCAAAGTGGATTCTGGTACACTGGCCCAATGGCAACAATAACATCCTGGATAGGAAACAACAAAAGAAATGGTTATTAATAGGATGTCAACCTTGTGTCCAGTTACATGCCCTCCACATCATCTACACACCTCCACTTGCACTTTGGAAAGCCTGAAATGTGCCTTAAATTCAGATGGGCTGTATAAAGGCACAACAGTGTCCACATATCCCCAGATTTTTGGAACATTCCTATCAAAGCAGGGACAAGGCATCTGATTCAGTATTTTGTTCTGATTATTGTATTTCATTCATTGTGAATAATGTTGCTGTAAGCCAATGCATCATATGTGTCTATAGTTATGCATATTTGTTAAATGTGGTCAGCAAATTCCCATCAGCTGTGATATAATCATGCACCTAAGCACAGTTGTCATCATAATAATTAATAACTGTTGTAATTGTATTGTATTGTTATTGGGCAAGACTTCTGCTTGCATCTTGATATGACAATTTCAGTGCATTAACTTTTGTTTTTCTAACCGCTGAATTTTGAGGAAATGTCTCTTCAAAATTCCTATGCTTTGTCTCATAATGCCGTTTCAAATTGGAAATCTTCATCACAGCTATAGTCTCCTGGCATATTAAGCACATGGGTATTGGAGGAAGAATGCAAATTGCCTTTTTTTTACTGTCCACTTTTCTTTTAGCAGTGAACTTGGAACACGCCATTTTCATGCAATCAAGGCTCCTACAGCTGGCAAAATGTCAATAGCAAACTGCTCCAAAAACGAAAGTTAAAGTTAAAAACTGCGCTCGCAGCAGTGGGTGACCCAGTAACACGTTGTCTGTGTATCGTTGGCATAGAAGACAAGTCCCGGTATACACGTGCTGACCCAACCAATACACATGGTGAAGGAATAATAGTTTGGGGGCCACAAATAGGTGGCTGGGGGGCCGGATGCGGCCCGGGGGCCGCCTATACAGGACCACTAATTTAGGCTATTCATCTACTCTTGATAAACCAGTTCGACCATTAATGTGCCACTGTGTGACCGTTTTGAAGTAAAGCAATTACAAAATATCCAAATTGGAAGTTGTTATTGTGACAAAGCTGTCACATTCTGTTGTCTCAAAATATGAACTGTCTATATACATGTGTAAAAGAGATTGCACACCACTAATCCTGTATCAGAAAGGTTTACTATTGGATCAAGTAGGCTAGCCCTTAAAAGGTAAAACTCACAATATATATAAAAAACAATTCACTGAATCTTGATATTTTGGTAAGGACTGTAGGCTAGCTTACAAAAACATTTGGTGTAAAGAGTTCAAATGAACCTGGTAGCCTACTGAAATAAGATGAGAATGAAACTATTTCCTGAAGGAATCCTGAATTTCACTTACATTAAACATATTATAGTAGCCTATTATACAGATAAGTACACTTATAGGCAAATAGGCAGTTAATCAGGTAACTACACCCTCCCACCCAACTACTATTTTGAACAACTCAGATTGAATAATTTCCAAAGGAGATATATATGAGAAAAAGACCAGCAAAGGTCCCACAGCATCAGGTAAGAAAACTTCACCTTCGTTGTTGATTTTAATGGAATTTCAATTTCCTTAATTTCTTTGCAGATGAAGAAGGCAAACACCGCAAGCCTGCCATGTTTCACCACATCTACGGGTAGTAAAGAGTGTCCAACTTCATAGCAGCGTTTGTATCCCTGCCCCTGCAGTCGCCAGCAGATCTCGCCATTGCAGGAGGTCAGCTGGAGTTCAACTTGAACACGCCTATTAGCATTTAAAGGTACAGGCACAGAAACAGCCTGCTCTCAATAGAGCTCACTTGAGTGACTTACAGAGAGCTGAAATTCAGGACCACAGATGGGTTTGGGGCAATGCATTTCTATTACAGTGTGACAGCTGTGTGAAATTGATGAAAAACAGTATAATCTGGGACCTGTAAAATGGTGATTGTTAATTTCTGGTGCAAAAGTAGGAGACATGTGCAGACCAAAATGTTTTCCAAATGTCCTACCTAATTTTGAGGAGACATAGTAACCACAAGTCTAATGCTGATGGTAGAGAGTGAGACAGAAACAGGCAATTGGGAGCACAGCCATGACCGTAATGAAATCTGGGCTAAGGACGCTTTCATTTTGGCCCAGGCAGGCTAGTCAGTGGTTGATTTAAACATCCAATATAGAAGCTTTTGAGTATTTGCTGTCAAGCAATATTTTATGAAATTGGGATGGGCAAGGCCACCTGACAATTGAGGAAGCTGTAGGATTTCCTTGTGCAGGCACACCAGTCCATAAGCCCAAAGACATTTTTATTTGGATTTGTCCAATTTAGTGAAAAACCTTTTTAGACTTTAGACTTTTTATTCATCCCACATCAGGGAAATTTACTCATCACAGTAGCAGGTAGACAGAAATACAATAAGGACAAGTCTTAAAATACTAAAAGAGAGAAGAAAAAATATAGAAAGGACTATACGTTATGTGCACTTTATACATTTAAATAAAGTGTAGTGTATAAATAGAGTATTGCCTTGCTGAAGGTTGGATGTATAAATAAATACAGTGTTTAAAAGTAAACAGACTCAGTGTATGAATATGAATATATAAAAAAATAAAATAGTGGTATTGCACAGGATAAATGCACAACATGGCAAAGGGAGAAGTTGTAAGTAGTGCAAGATAAGTAGGTGCTACATTAAGGGTTATTGGTGTTGAACAGTCTGACAGCAGGTGGAATGAATGTGTCAGGCCTAGGCTTGAAAGAGGACTCAGATGCAAAGTATGGATGATTAAAGCAGGCTTTTATTCAGAAAGTATTTCTCTATTTTCTCTTAAACAGAGTGACAAATGATCAGGCTATGAAAATCTCTTCCTAATCTAGAAAAACGAGGAAACAACAAGAAACAAAACACAACAAAATAAGGCAAAAGACCTCAAAGCAAAAATCTAAATAATAAAATTTCACTCCAAAGGAGGACAAGAAAAAGGCTATGAACTAAACTACTCTGAGACACTTGGCTATGAAAATGTATTACAAAAAAATCACTCCAATGGAGAAAAGCGAACCAGCTACAAACTTAAACTACACTTAACAACTGAGCTGAAAAAATTACGAAACAAAAGGGGCACTCCAACGGAGGCAAACAAAACAGCTATAAAATAAACTGGCTTCAATACTGAGCAGAACATTTACAAATAAAAAATCACTCTTCCAAGAGGAACAAGAAACAGAAATACAAATGTGAGGTTAACGTGGCTTGGAACAAGACGAGGACTGGCTGGGGTGCTTGACTGGTACGGAACACTCTGGCATAGGACAAAGGGAGACGCAGACTATAAGACACATTAGGGTAATGGGGAACAGGTGGACACAATCAGGAATCAGGGGAGATGATTAGACCGGTGACACATGAGGAATGGCAAGTGAGCTGAAATGAGAGGAGAGTTACTTTTCAAAATAAAACAGGGAGACACGACACAAAACCCCAGAATGACAAAACCCTCACCGTGGTGTGACAGAATGACCTGCGGTAGCGTTCCTTTTTACACCGTGGGTGAAGCAGTCTGTTGCTAAAGGAGCTGCTTAAGGCCCCCACAGTCTCAAGTAGTGGGTGAGAGAGATTGTCCATAATTGATGTCAGCTTGGCTAACATCCTCCTCTCACCCACCTCCTCAATGGAGTCCAGAGGACAGTCCAAGACTGAGCCAGCCTTTGTCACCAGCTTGTTGAGTCTCTTCCTGTCCCTCTCTGAGCTTCCCCAACCCCAGCAGACCACATCGTAGAAGATCGCTCATGCTACCACAGAGTCATAGAAGATTTTTAACAGTGACCTGCGCACACCAAAGGTCCTCAGTCTCCTCAGCAGACGGAGACGACTTTGGGCCTTCTTGTACAAGACTTCTGTGCTGTGTGTACACCCAGGTATTTGTACTCCTCCACGATCTCAATGTCCAAACACTGGATGTTCACCGGTGCAGGTTTTTGTAATTAGTATTGTATTAAACAGAAAAAAAATTGAAGTTTGGTTAAAACCACCATTTTGTCTAGATGTACCCTACCTGCTAAAGACAGTGGTTGAGTGGTCCACCTATGAAAATCTTCTTCAACTTCTTTAAACAAAGGGACAGTTACTGAGTTACTGGTGAATATCTATGCTAAAGACTTTACATCCAGGTATTCAAAACCTACCTAGCTGATTTGTTTTAGAGTGATTAAAATTGCCACCATGAAAGACATACCTGGATTCAATATATATAAAAGTAAGACATTGGCATACAGTGCTAGTTTGTGTACATTTTCCAGCCAGGTAATGCCTTCAAAATTCTCCTTATAATGCACCCAAATGCTGCTCGATGGCCAGTGGAAAAGGTATGGGTAATGTTTAAGCTGAAAAACAGACAAGATTATATTTGCCTTGTACACTGAAGCTACAGGGGAGGAGTAAAACAATAGTTTCCACTGTAAACAGAATTTTGGCCAGCAAAATCAGAATTTTGTCATGGCGGTGCACGTACGTGCAGCGGCTCAACACTCCACGTATTGGTACTCCATAATTAGTTTACATTATTGTCTATTGGGTGCCACGTATACACAGGCATATAAAAAAAAAACACCGGCATGAACTGCTTGACATTGGTTCGATGCCCATAAACTGTATTTTCAACCAGGAAGACCCCAGACACAACATCCTGTTGGAGCTCGTCAGACCACCGGAGTCACCATGGATTACTCTCCCGGCTGGGAAGCGACGGAGAGAGAGGAAGCAGAAATGAGGCTGTCGAGCCGGGATACGAGCAAGGCTAGGCAGAAACCTGCACAAGCCTTCACTGCCGAGCCTCTTTGTCACAAAAGCAAGATCACTTTCCAACAATATCAAGGAGCTGAAACTTACCATATCCACGCAGAAATACACCCTGCTGTGTTATGGTAATCACAGAGACATGGCTCAGCCCAGCCATCCCGACTGAGGCTATCGAGCTAGCAGGCCGCTTAGCACACCAATTTAAAAGCTGTACTCCCCAAATTCCAGCAACATGTTGTCAGTGAGAGGGAAACTACCCAGAATATGGTGAATTATGTCTGTCCAGTCCACTACATATGTCCCCCCAAAATTCATCATAACAGGAATAAAATGACAACATGAAATGACTGTGCCACTGAAGCCCTGGTGTGGCGGTGCACCGTAGCGTGTTGGCAGTCCACACAGTCCAGGCCCTGATGTCCTTCTTGAGATCGTGCCAGACGAACTTAACTGCCACCAGTCTTTGAGAAGGTTTCCTGCCGAGGTGAGAGAGGCCATGTACAGCCTTTGTAAAGTTGCCGTTTCCACCCGGCAGGGACGACGGGATGTGGGTGACCTGTGGAAACATTACACAGGAGTGTGATGTTGGCTCCGTCAAAGGCTACATCCTCCAATCGCAGCCCGGTGACTGCCGTCCTGAAGGCCTGCATGTCTGGGTCGATGGCTTGGGCTTCCACTGCCATGCGGGCGTAGTCAATACCTAAATTGCAGTCCGTTATCAGGTTCTTGTTTTCCAGCAACATGCTGAATGTCCATGGTAAACTCTGAAATGTAGGAGAGCTGTCTATGCTGGCAGACGGACAAAGGCTTGGACACCTTGGCCATGGCGAATGTCAGTGGTTTGTGGTCTATAAACGCTGTGAATTGCAGCGCCTCCTGCAGGAGGTCGGATGGTGAGGTAGAGACTGAGGAGTTTACTCCAAAAGTGCTGTACTTCCGTTAGCACTGCACTTCTGTTTGGGCGAACCAGGCTGATGCAGACGAGTCCCAGAAGTGGGGCAGCTTGAGGGAGACAGCGTTAGTCGTCATGTTTGTAGAAATGTTTCTGGAGACATCCAGCAGACAAACATCAGGGTAACAAATATAGAAGGCGTGGAAAACAGGAGGTGAACAACTTCTCTCTTTGACTACGTCTCTCAGCAGTCTATTAACACAAAAGAACTACCACAGCGGGAAAACTGCTAACACTCCTAGCCACCTCACAAGTGTCCATTCATGGTTACACACTGATGAATTATGTCTATTCAGTCCACTACAAAATGAGAATATGTAGTGTGCGTGTGCTGCGCTATTCCGGACTCTAAATGCAGCCGGTGGGGGTTGCTGGATGATTGAGCAGCAAAACCATACTGGAGCCTGAATGCAGGTGAAACCTACCATAGCGGAGCAGGGACTCGCCCCAGAGCGATTCACCCCTGCATGTCCCAGCGTGACTCGCCTCAGCGCAAGCACTTCTTTCTACTACATCAGCTGGCCGGCTGGTACCGCTAGAGTCGCGACTTTGCTGAGAGGGCTTTGATTGCTCGCGAAGTCACGACTCCTCTCTGTTTTGGCACCTTAGTGGTGGAACGAACTCCTGACAAATGGCAGGACAGCGGAATCACTCTCCATCTTCCGCAAAAGACTCAGGACTCATTTGTTGAGACTTTAACTCGACCCTGCATAGCATGACTCCCTTCCAACCCCTCCAGGCATGGACTGGCCATCTGGCATACCGGGCAGTGGGCCGACGCACATTTATGGGCCGGGCTTTCATAATTGAATCCAAAAGTTTTATTATAAATCATTTTTATCAACCGCGATGGCCCATTGGTTTATTTTCTTGAAGGACATTGGGCTAATCCAATCTCTCTCTTCTAAGTGCACAATTTAGAGGGGGCGGCCCATTGGTCCATCTTCAATATAGACAGTGAACTGAGCCAATCAGGATATAGTACGAAGGCGGCCCCACCCCTCCCTGTGCTGTATCCTGTAACTTCTGCTAGTTTCAAAGTGTTGAGCGCGAGGACTGACAACATGGAGTAACCAAAGAGAAAGAAATTGGGTGCGGAGAAGTTGCGTGCTAAGAGAAGAATCTCACTGTAGATGCTGCAAAATATACTAAAATCACATACATGTTCACTGGAGGGGCTGCTGTAGCACGTCCTCTGAGACAGCAATGATCCAGTAACAGCAGGTTGAAGGTGAAGACAGCAGCAGCGGGCAGGAGAGGAGCAGCCAGAGATGATGCTGACTGACAGGGACAGTGTAGTACAGCAGGTAGTAACGTTAATACAGGGACTGTGAGGTGATGGAGGGAACGTTAGCTCTATTACATGAAGAGCTCTCAACGGGTTGGGCCGGCCCGACAAACTCGACCGGACCCGCGGGCTCTGGCCGAGTTAACGGGGGGGGGGGGGGCAGACAATTCATGTGGGTGTGTAGCGCTGTGTCGGGTTCGGAACTGTCATTTTCAGGCCCGTTGAGAACTCTAATTACATGATAATGATGAGCAATGGTGATTGATTAGTATCAATATTAATTGGTGTTGCATACTTCAAAATCTGGCAGCCACGGCACCTTATTCTGATAAAACAGCAAACAGTCAATGCTGAGAAGTGTCGGATGAGCATTAAGTGTCTATTTTAGGCTCCATCATAGCATTTTAGATATTTAGGTTAAAGGTGTGTTGAAAGGCTGCATAGTAATTTGAATGTGTAGCAACCCTCTATGCTGTGGTTAAACATGTTTTAAAAAACAGATTTTAAAACTGCTAAATGATTAGTAAAGCTTTGCAATTTAAGCATTACTAAAGTAAGTGTAAAAAAAAGTATAAAAGTATTATTAGCAAAAGGTTTGCCCACATTGAACAAGAGTACTGTCAAATGCTTTTAAGACAAGTTGCTTTGCATGAGTTCATAAAGCAGCCCTGTTTTTAGCCTGATATAACAATTTTATAGCTTTTTAAAGGGAGCACCTTTTAATCTGAAGAATTAGAATTGAGCTGCTATATCAGGGAAATTCAGAAAATACATTTTAGAGATGATTTCAATAAAAAGGATAAAATAATCAATTGAACTACACAGAGCAGACAAAAGTGGTAGAGTTAACAATAGACGCTAAACTTCTGAGATCTAGGATGCCGATGATACATGCTTGAAATAGAATATACCTTTACTCAACTATGTGTTGAGTAAATGTACTTATTTGTTTTCCACAATGGTTATTTGATAGACTTCTAAAGTAATAATAAACTGTAGATTTCTAATAAGCCTAAAGGCAAAAAGTTATGGGGGTTATTTTCGGTTGTGCTCCGCTAATTATGAGGGGCTGGTCTAAGCCAAAAATGCCAGGGCCGATTTTTCGTCCCAGTCCAGCCCTGAACCCCTCCCGAAAATAAATAAAAAAGTATATGCACTTGTATGTTCGTATCATTAGCACTTTCATCATAGCACTTATGCACCTAAAGTATCCTTCATAAATAGCAGCTACGATCCTAAGATGACTGCTTGACAATTGTTTCTATTTTTTTTTTCTTTTTTACTCTATCGACTGTGACATGTCGTGGTTTCCTTCTTCTGACAAATGTACTTATTGTAAGTTGCTTTGGACAAAAGTGTCTGCTAAATACCCTACATGTAAATGTAAATGAACCAAATACGTATCTGGTGGAATCCGACCAGAAAGTGCAGCACGCTAGTGTGTTTAGGGTGTGTCCAAGTAAGTTTTTCTAGTTAAACGGTGGATAATCTGTGTGCAAAGTATGGATCACGGCACAAAGAGGTGGTATTTAGACTCTGGATTAGTCATGGGTGTGATTTTGGTTGAACATAAATCAAACAAATTCGAGTGTCGTCTCCCATTCCCTTTAAGAACCAGGTGTGCCAGGAACGGATACATATTAAACCGTAGCACCCGGCTTCGCTGAGGGAAAGGGATGTGATCCTCGGCTGCTGGACCCTCTGCCGCACTGTTTCACAACCATCTGTCCTAACAACAACTCTGTCCTCCAGCAGCAGAAAATCTGTGGCTGTCTTAACATTAACATGCGCATTTGCGTACAAAGAACAGCTGGCAAAAGTAACTATTTATTATTGATTATCCTGACTCATTTCCTTTGGAGAGTTTATAACAACAGCTTTTAGTTTTGCTGATTAAATGTGCCACGATTTTTGTTCCAGTAGAATACTGTGTGCATGGAAATGTTGCCCATAGTTCCCCTGAGCTCCACACACCACACGATCCCCCCAACGCCACCGTGAGCTACCTCTCCTCTTCTCTGACAGATTCGCCAGAGCCTCTCACTACTCGTAATTGCATACTCTCTGTGAGGCATTAATACATTTTCTTACTACTCTAGTCCCCGCCTTGTTGTCCACTTCTGGATCCTACAACACATACACATTGTAACACTTAGTAAGGCTATGATTATAAGTTTCCAGTATTTGTGGACCAAAGTGGGCTGGTCTGAGCTATGAAACATCTGGGTTGAAAATGAGTCCCACTCAGGGCCTCTTGGGCATTTGGTACACTTTTAGTACCTGCAAGCAAAGACAGAAATGCATGCATATTATTATATACCAATATTGCATGTCTGTCAGAAATATAACAGGCTATTGGTAATTGCTTTGCAGTAATATTAACAACTCAACCCTGTTTCACAATAAATAAATCAACTAGACTAAAATCACCCGCTGCGGCCATTGATGGGGTAGCAGATGCCAGGTTGTACAGTGTTGGGCTTTAGCTGACCCATATATTTCCTAAGCACATCTAGATATCAATGAAATAGATAGGTCTTAGCCAAAATAGACAAACGCATCTAGAGACGCAAGCTTTGCTTAATAACGACTCTGAATTTAATTTGTTCAACCACTGGCAAAATTGGTCCAAGAAGTACTCAGCAAAATGTTCAATTTGAGACGCACATAATTAAGGTTTGTTAAATGATGAGTACTCAAATGCAGACACTAGGAGGGCAGGCAAGAGGACTTGACAAAAAGTGAGCATTAATTAACTAAATCTGTGTTCCAAATAACAAAGGCAGGCAATAAAATTGCTGGTTGTCACAACATACAATTGAGTTTCAACATACCTGTGGTTTGGCAGAGACAACATTTATTCTGGTGATTGGGTTGGAAGCACACAAAGGAGCTCCTGTTTCTATCGTTTTCATGGACTCCCAGGTACACACACCTTTCTTTAACAATACAAACAGAGGCAGTCACATTGTTAGCAGGACATCATCCATCACAGAAAAAAATCACTACGTGGACAACTACCAGAAACCCTTAAGCTGGATAAATTTATTTTAGAAGTATGTCTCAAAAGGTCTGAAAGGCCGTCTGTTGTGGGAAAAGCAGTTGAGAAAAACACTTGTTGCACACATGCACATTATATGGCTTTTGTCTCCTGATCAACTATTACCATAAAACAGTGAAAAATTACATGGTGTAGTTTGTGAACCATCTAAAAAGGCCTGTGCTATAGAACAAACACTTCTTTAGTTAAGGTGGTCCAATAAAATGTACTTTAATCTGTCTGAAACATAAACAACTCTTTTTTAATCTAATTTATAAAACTCTGTGGAGAGTCCGCACTTAATGTTTGCGTATGTAAAAATGTGGAAATGTACTTCCGCAAACAAAAAAAAAAAAAATCACATTTATAAAATTGTGCTTACATCCAACAGTGCCCAATTTCCTTATTTTCTGTATCTGTGTGTGTGTATGTGTGTGTCAGCCACCGCACTGTCTTCAGTGTGCTCTGTGCACACAATGTGTTCCTGGCAGCATAGTCGATGGCGTTCACCCTTACTTATTCTGTTGTGTGTACAGTAGTCATTATTTGATGGTTCTAAGTGCTGTAAAGTGGGCAACTGGACTTGTGCCTACGATACAGCCCTCAGAATTACCATGACCTGAATGACTGAGAAACATTCATCAACATTATTTAATGATATCTGATGTGATCTTGAATTTTTGCAGGGTGGGAATGTGGGAATGTGATGAAATACTGATTTCAGATTTTAGTTGGCTTGTAACTTTTACATTTTAAATGTATTTATGGAATAGTCATAGTTCACTTCAAGCAGTTTTACTGCTTATTTGAAATGGTATGATAATATGAATCTGTAATTAATGTTTGATATGAAGTGGAATCAAGTGTTAGATGCACTGTATTATTATGCACAGAATAATGCTTTTCATGTTTAATTTCTACAATCCGCTTCAATTCATCAAGTTTGTTTTTACAAATCTTATTCCAGAGAGAAGCTTATTGGATACACTTTATAGACAATCTGAGGAGATTTCATTTACTTGTTACCTATGAATAGAAACGTGTTATGTTGTTTCTTGTGATACAGTTAGGTGCTATTCTTTTTTGTGAATTTTTGATCGCATGAGACCCTGTGTGGTCCTTTGCTCTCCTCCAAAAGATACAGGTTCCCCTATTTGGGTATATCTGTTGTGCAATTTTGGGTAAACTGTAATTAGCACACCTGTGTAGTTTTACTGTGAATTTGCCAGAATACATGTGGGAGAAGGGCGTAAAAAAAACGGTAAACGGTAAAAACGGGCTCTTCTAAGGAAAGTGCTTGCAAGCAAAAAACACCACCTTTCCTGTTGGTGGGAAAATGCATCACATCAACCAATCAAGAAATTATATGGCAAAGCACGGCATTTGTTTTCTGAGAAAGAGGATAAAGTTGTGGGAGGGACGTCACCGATAGCGAGTTGTGAGATTTGAGAGATTTGTGACATTTAGCCTGCTCGGAGTGTATAGTTGGTGTGTAGTGTAGTGTGTTTAGTGTGTACTGTAGCGTTGATGTTAAACGTTGAGTGTTAAAACAATGAGGCGACAACTGAATATGGAGCGGGCAGTGCAGCTCTTCTTTGAGCTGGAAGGAACGAGGGAGATGTGGAGCCTGAAGCATTGCCTGATTTTTATGTAAATAGTTGTATATAACTATGTAAGTTTCAAAAATTTATGTACAAATTTAGCAAACAACAATTTATTTTTAACATTTTAACATATTTGTGGATTTCAGAATTTTTTTTTTTACTTTTTCCTATTCGGATCTTGTGTTTTTTTTTGTTGTAATTTGTTAATACAGCATGTATTACACTAACATTACACAAAGGCAAGGTAAACAGTTTTTAAGGTGAAATATAAAGATAAAATCAAAAGTTGTCAAAAACAGCAAATTATACCCTTGACCCCAGAGAGTTAAGCGAAAGGCAACCAAATGATACACATTTTTACCTCAAGTAAACATTCTTTTCTTTGGTTTGAACATTGTTGAAAACATTTTGGATAATGCAAATACACAACTCAACAAAATATTCACAAAAAAAGGTCTAGTATTTTTAGACATTTTTATGCAGAATTCTTATATCTTATATAAATCTTTAGAGTATTTGCACAGTAGTTTGTGCAGGGGGGTACAGGGTTGTTGTGGATGAAGCTCAAGTAGATCAGATAAGACAGAAAGTAGGCCAGTTATAATGTAGGCCCTCCTTTCTGAAAAAGGCCAAGTCCCGACAAAAAAGAGCAGGATGTGACTCGCACATATTTTTACTGTACAGTAAATCACGTTGGTATCAGACCGACTCACTTAAAAGGGTGTTTGTTGTTTTGGCACGAATCAAAGGCATATAATCCTTTGTACATGTACACCTAGCCTTTTATAATAACTGTGTACCCTATGACATATTAAAAAAAAAAGAAGAAACAATAAGTAAACAGTTTTTGCCTGAAGTACTGTGAACTCCACATAATTCCTCAGTGCTTGTATTAATAGTTGTTACTGTGAAAAAAGCCATACTATAATGTGCACCTGAAAGGTGTTTATGGAATATTTTTTATACTTCACCACAAGCCCACATACGGAGGTGCAAGTGCATCATCACACATCATTAAGTGTTAAATAATTCCTTTCATGTTTTAATTTTTGCAATCAGGGTTTAATTTACTACCTCTGTGTTGCAAGTTTCACCAGTCTGCAAATTATTTGTATGCACGGGTCAAAGATTATCAAGAAACCTCCCAATGTATGCTTAGAAAGTTGCAAGGTTTATAAATCAGGCCCCTAGACTGTGGACACAGCCTTCATAACATAAGTTTTCACACTTTTATGATTTTATGGATATGGGCATGAACACAGTCTATGCAATAGCGATAAACTTGGTTTACAAATCATGCGATACAACAGTTATACATATGTGTTATAAACTCAACAACAAGAAGTGTCCCCATCCGAAGGAATACTAGATGTCAACAGGGTGTTTTATTATAAAAATTAACCGGATGTTATGTTGTTGTTTCGGTGTGAGTCCCTGTGCTGAATTCCTCTGAATTGCTGTGCTGTAACTGTACTGCAGCATCCGGCTGAAATAGAAGCCTTGCGTATCTGCTATGGAAGGGTCCAGACTGCCCGGGCAGCAATGCAGTATATACACACAACACAGCAGAGCCAGTGGAAGTAAACACATAGACTAAAGTGAAACCTATCAGCTGCACTGCCGTGGTGGAGCGGAGACGGACTGAACACGGATCTGGTGGAATTTAGGAGTAAAACAACAAGAGCAGAAGCCAGCTGGTGAGCAGGGACTGCAACAGCTGTGTGTTTACAGGGGAAATTGCAGGTCGTAATCCCCTTTACAGTGACCACTGTGACCATAAACTAAATGTGACATGATGGAAAATGAAAATGCTCATATCTCAATATTTGAACAATACAATATATAAGTGCAATAAAATGGTTATCCTTGACATGCTGATAATACACAATATTTCCCCCATAACACTAGCAGCAGATAAGCGTGAAGTATTACGCATACCTCAACAAAAAAAGACAGTTATGTGACATAACCTGCTATCACATTATAGATGCATCTTATGTTTAGAGTGCAGAGAGAAATTAAAACTCACCTTGAAGACCATGGATACTTTTCAACCTATTAAGGATATGGGGGGCTTCTACACCTCAGCCTGTTGTAGCTAAATTAGGAATTACAAAAACAAACACTTGAAAAAAAGAGCCTTAATTCCTCTTGAAAAACATTTTTCTATCAGTTTCACACACTGATTTTTTTTTTCACTTTATATCATATGTGAAACTTTTTCTTTTCTGTGGAAACAGATGGGGGAAAAAAACAAGGATTTGCAAAGTTTGCAACTTTTCAAATGCCATGGTGTGCCTGTTTTCTAGTTCCTGCGCATTGCTCAGGCTGAGCTAAGTAAGCTAGATTGTTATTGTAGTTAATACACACATGCCTATCATATGAACATGATAAGACTTCTATCTTATTTCGACCAGCAGTTTGGTCATATTGCTTATTCTTGCTCTACTGTCAGTTGTTAGTTGCTTTTATTTATAAGAGATGACTGTAAATGCAATTGTATGGACACACTAGTAGAACAACTAAAGAAATGTCGACCAATTCATCCTATTGTAACCACTTGGCATTACAATTATGAGATAAGCCAGGATTTCCTGTCTAGAAAAATTCACTATACATACTCGAGGACTTTACAAGGCTAATTTTGCCTGTCTAAGTGTATGCTAC